>NC_079155.1:104920110-104942610 GCF_947563725.1 Argiope bruennichi | reverse complement strand
AATAACATTCGTTTTCTCCAAAATATACTTTATTTCTTTTCTCACAAAATCGAGAAATTAACATTCCAACTGATTTCCTATTGCCATACTTTAACACAACATTTCTATATTCTTGTCCATATTAAGAAAATCATATGTCTACATTTCCGCTGGCCAATAAAAGAATAGCCATATTCAAAGTTAATTTCCAGTATTTCTTGTTTTTGAAAAAATTATAAATATTTCAATACAACATTTTTCCATTGTAAAAAAAAAAAAAAAAAAAAAAAAAGGAAATTGTAATTTATGAATGTTATTATTATTTTTTTTTTCCTTTCGACACAGCTCAAATGAATATAAGTTCAGCAATTTCAGGTTTTCCTTAGCATTATAATGCAAGCTTTAAATAATTTAAATTTAATAAACATTTTAATAATAATAAAATCTTTCTTTATGAAAAAAAATATTTATAAGAATAACAAATCCCCTAAGGTATAGAATAATTACAGAAATAAAAATAAAATTTCATTTTTAAAAAAATAATCTTTAATTTTAAAAAAATAAATCACTAAAAAAATATTAATCAGAATTACGCCGCAAGAAATATCTAAAAAAAAAAAAAAAAAAAACTAGTCCAATCATTTTATCTGCATTTTATCGAATAACTAATGCCAAGAAATCTGGACAAATAATTAAATCCATTCCTTCTACTTCATGATAAAAAAAGATTAAATAAGAAAATAAATCAATATTTCAATTAATTAAATCGAGGAAATTCTTCAGATACTTTTAATAATTCAAAATATCAAAAACAAATCAACGCTTCCCATCCAAAAAAGCGAATCAACAACAAAAAAGTCGGCACATAATCGCACAGCTTCCGCGCATACAGCACTCAAAAATCCACCGCAAAATAATGATGGGAAAACAATAATTAAAGAAGTCAGAGAAAACTCGTCTTCTGGGCGAATTATGGCTTCTTCAGCAGTCAGTCGAGTGGAATCTCCCCCCCCCCCTTCAGGGCGAATGAACTGCGCGTCCGAGAATAATTAACTGATTGATGGCATAATTAACAACTCACAAGGCCGTGGCAACACAAATAAATAATGAGATTAGGAACTGAATGTTGGCAGCACGAGGAAAAGCCAACATGGACACTACAGCAGAGAAGACTTAGCATGAGTAAGACATAAATAATTGCTAAGCCTCGCGTTCCATGCCCATACTATTCCCAATACGGAAACTTCAAAATGCCAAGAATTGATGAGGATAGGCATGTAGAGATCTGTCTTGGGAATATTCTCTCAAGATAGAGATATTCTTTAATGTTTAAAGAGAAAGCCAGCGCGTTTTAAACGTTTCTCCATGTGTCTATAAACTTGACATTTATTTCAAGAGAGTTTCTTTCCTTTATTTTTTTATTTTTTAAGTTCTTCGAAATTACATAATCTTCATTAATTTTAGATAGATTTAACATGCAGATATTAATGTAAAAATAAAGATTTACAAGATTTCTTTTTTTCATCTCTAATTTTATATTTTGTACAAATTTTGTTAATTATGAAGGAATATTTTATGGTAAGATTCGAAATTATTTTATTCTTTTCGTCATAGAAGAATTATTTAGTGAAATATAAATAACATTTCACAATTTATGAGTACTGTATAAAATGTACATAATAATTTCAATAATAATAATAATAATAATAATAATAATACAGAATAATTGTTAGTGGAAGAGTTTTCGAAAGAAATTTGCTAGGGAATACCGGCTATTAAAAAAAAAGAAAAAATGGCAAATTTAACTACAATTAATATTTTACTTCAAATGTAAGTAAGAGTTTTGATTCTCAAATTTGTGTTGTATTTTCCTATATTCCCAGTCAGATAAGAATTCTCATTTTTATAGGCAGATTCCTATAGGAAGGCAACCTATTACATCGTCCCTAGAAGCCAAAACCACTCTTCGTTCATAAGTTATATTATATATCTTGTGGGCAGGACAATTAAAATACTTTTGTTTGGATTTCAACTGGCTTGGAATATGTCGTTAGAAATGTAAAAATCTCAGGCCGAGTTTGTAAATGGGCCATCTAGCTCAAAGAGGATTGAAATTTTCATTTCGTTATAACTTTCTAAATTTTGAAGATAGAAAAATAAATCCAATCAACCAAATTAGTGCTTTTTAAGACAAACAGCTTTTGTATTTAAAGTTTTTCTGTAATTGCAATATCTTAGAAGTTAAGGGCTGGAAAGTGATTTTCAAGCCCTCATTGTGACTGTTTCTAATATCAAGAATTTATGTTGTCAGATAGTAACTGAGATGTAAAGGAATATACCTTTAAACTAGAGATGGTGATATTTTGAAATAAATAAGAAAATAAAGATTAAATTAATAAATTAATTCAGAATTACTGTTTATATTATAAGAGTCGAGCATTTTTAGAGCATACATTTCTTTTTCAATGAGTTTTCGCTCAAAAAAAAAAAAAAAAAATGCAAGACAGCTCTAAAAAAATAAATTTTGTTAACACTGTCGTGAAAGCTTATAAACCAGTTAACAGCTACGCTACCCGATCAATTGCTTTTGTATTGTGGTCATGTTACTGGGCTGCGAACCACAAGGTCCCAGGTTCTATCCTCGCTCATCCCAATTCGTTACAACATCATCAGGGTGCGAATTCTAAGTTTAAGAAACTATATGAAATATCCCGATATTTCAAATGATTTCTACTACAAATTCATTAATGAACGGAACTGCTTAAAATATGAACAATACTTTATTACCTAGTTCTATTTTTCAAAATTATAGATTCATACAAAATTCGCAATTTCCATCGCATTTGTATACTTTAGCAATTTAATGAGATTTGACGGCACTAAGAAATGGCTTCGTCCTTTTATTTTAATGATATTTGACAAAGCTTTATCTGTTCTTTTAAATCGAACGTTCGCATTAAAAACAAACTCTTGCATGATTCACTTTATATAATCTAGTTTACATATTTCCAGAACGTACACCGTACATACATTCGCTCAGAATACACATTCAATGAGATCGCTCCCAAGCTTTAATAAATTAAATCCATCGAGCTCCTCTTCTCCGAGGAGACAGGCATCTCTGAAAACGCACCATGCATAAGAAATCAGCGCACCTCACAAGGAAAATTGAAATACAAGAAACAGTAGATGGGGGGCCTCTCAGAGTTAAATGAAAGAGCACTAAAAAAACTTGCAGAACATCTCCCATTACGTTGATAGCTCCAGGTTCCGGAGAGGGGAGGGAATGAAAAGAACACGAGGACGAAATGGCATGCTTATGGAAATGACGCATCTTCGCAAACGAGAAGACTGAAATGGTTCACTGAGAATGGGCACAAGATCAATTGGGGAAAGGGTCCGATGGGTTTAAAAATATGCAATGGTTAGATCTATCCAGATAACGTTTCACCATTTGCTGTAGATCATATAATGTAAGGGCCTATCCCTGTTTGATCAGTGCGATGGCCCTTCATCAACCCGATTCGTATTCTTTCTCCTCTGCTAGCATATATCCAAGTAAGTGCTTGATTTGACTATGAACAAAAGCTCTACTCAATAACGTTCTCTTTATTTCAGACTCGAAGCTTATTGAAGATGAAATATAACTGCTTTAGAAAAAGGAATCTTTATTGCTGAATCATAACGTTCCTTCCCTTTTGTGGAATTTGCAGTTAAGGAATGCACATTCTAATATTATTGCAATCCATCTGGTAAGAAATATGATCTCACTTTTAATCTGGAATTTTAGAATGTGAATAAGAATTTAAAGATGAAAAATAAGATAAATTGGAGATGGGGATTCTGAAATGAAAATGAGAATTTTTGAGAAGATTTAAAAGCATTATTTATGACGTGAGATAGGACAATACAAACTATTTTCAGAAGGAATAATTTTAATACAAAGATACCAATATTAGGCCGATACCATATTTAATAATTTTAAAAGAAATTCAGTATTCTATAAAGGTAATGATATATTTTTCTAAACTTACATATCCTTCTGTTTCGAAATGCTGTTTTTTTTTCTCATAATTCACTGATATAATGATATTTTTAAATCTAATTTAAACTTTCCTGCCTTTCAATTTAATTTAGCCCATCATTCTAAAATATTCTCTTATTTCCTGATCCCATTCCACTTTTTCTATTTAATTCAACAGAAGCTTTTTAAAAATGCTTAGGTCGGCTGTTCACACGCTCCGAGTGAAGGGATAAAATATTGCTGACCTAAGCAAATTCTTTTAAAAGATCTCTATAATTCCCTTACCTAATTCAACAAGTGTAGGAAATCCCTATCAGAATCTCATGGTATATAACCACGGGGATAAATTTTATATTAGCTATTCCTCATTTCGCTCTGTGTCGGTGTGCACGTCGCTTATACTTGTACATAAATCATGCCTCCCGGGAATAAATAAAACGAAGTTAAAAATTCAAATTGTCTTCCCTGTCTTCGGCCACGGAACTGCCTTCAAAAAATTATGCTTATATATATTAATTACAGCCGGTCAACCAGTTACCATAGGACTAAGCCGTATAAACAAGGATTATTGTGACTGGTTGTTATGCTCATTAACTATCCAAGTTTTTCATGAGAAAACAACGACAAAAGTTTAAAAAAAAAAAGTCAAACTATTTGCAAAAGGCTAGATATCTTTTCCTTCAAGGTTGGTTTGTTATATTTGGTAAGGTTTAAAAGGAATTTTATGTGACAGACAAATGGATTTTAACAGAATAACATGCATGAAGAAAACTATCTGTACTATAGAGAATCTGCAAGATGGGGAATGTTTTGATCTAAACAGGGAGTTTTACGTTGAAGTGGTGGTAGGGTTGGTGATCATTTTATTCTGACGAAAAATTCTATTTATGACAAAAAAAAAAAAAAAAAAAAAAGACCATTTAAAATTAAATTTTTCATAGGACAAAACTTACATTTATGTTAAATGATTTTTCATACAAAAGATATGAAAATATGAATGCGTGTTTAACGCTTAAATTAACAAGTGCTTTCCTTTTCATTTGAAGGAACCAGATACTGAATCCATGTCAACCTGACTTTCATGAAAAGCGTTTCGTGTTAACAAATTTTAGCTCCAGTCTTAAGTAGCTTCAATCATCTTTTTTAAAAACGGTTACATGCAGTCTTAGCAATATCCCCCCCCAACTCCATCCAAGCATGCTTGAACTCTTCATAACACAGAACGAAACAGACAAAGAAACAGTTCAAATAATAACTCTTTTATAAAAAGCACTTTAATTTATATAACACCCGAGGCCTGATTTTGAAAAGAAGTTCCACAAGCAGTCACGGACAGATGGTGAGATCGCCACAGGGAGGTAAAGAGTGATATCCTGCCGGACGGACAGAGGTGTCAATCCAACTGTGAGTGTCGTGTGGCGAAATAAAATCGAGAGAAAGTAGAAATAATAAAAATGGGGTGCTTACTTCCAGAGGAGGAAGGAGGCGACAAGCACTGCAACGAGGACGACGGACGAACAGACGGCGATGATGGGCAGAGAAGGGAAGGCGGTTTGTGTGAATTCCGCCCCCACGGGCTCCATTTGGCAGAAGTGGAGGTCGGCCGCCGCCTCACCGCCCCTGCACAGGGGAGAGGCGGGGGGCGCGGGCGGTGGGGGAATGAGGAAGCGAGGGGGTGGTGGAGGGGGGCAGTCGCACTCCGCTCCGGAGTCGGCAGGGTCCCAATACGGGCTCAGCTCCTCCTCCCCATCGGCTCCGGCTAGCATCGCTGGGCGACCTCTGCAAGAACAAACACAGATATTAGGCACTAAATTTACATATATTGACATTTTTTATACAAGTATATCAATAAACGTGTAAAATATATAATAAAAGTTATAAGCATATTTTAACCCTTTCACTACGCCGGCCGTGAAAGTTTCATAGGCCTTTTTTTAGCCCGGTTTCTGTTTCAAATTAGGGATGCAGGTTTTAAACCAAGTTTCACTCAGAATACCCTAACTTTACATTCTGAATTCCTCGTCTGAAAAAGAAATCGGTCCAATTAGTACAGAACTTGCACAGCGGGATTGGACCCGTTAGTAATCAATTAGCTTTCATAATAAAAAAAAAAAGTATTTAGCTATATCACACAAAACTAGAGCCAAATGTGGTACTTAGTTGAATAAATTATTTACATAGCTTTTATGTTAAAAATTCTTTGAGGCAGATTTCTACACATTTATATAGTTTTCGAATTTTTCAAACCAAAAAAACTTAAGTCAATAGCACTATCATATTAGACTTACACATACTTAGAACCAAATCAAAATTTAACTTCCGCTAGGTTGATCCGTATACGCATCGATCAACCTAAAATAATTTACATACTACATCGGTCTACATACTACGGTACTAATTTACATACTACATCGGTTTCATTTTCCTTAAATTTCATTTTATAAATAGAAATTTACATAAAAACCAATACAATTTCAGTTGGGATAAAGGAATTGAATTAAAACGGTAAATTTCAAAACTGAAGAGAGACTCGGAAATCATTAATTTCTGCTATGTGCAGGCTTATGCGATACTCAATAAGTAGTGAAGTAGATATGCTGGACTATTCCAAGAACACAGTTTTGGATTCTTCGCCTGATTTAATAAATAAAAAAAAAAAATGCACTAAGATATTTACAACGTACCGAGTTTAAATTTTAAAAAAATATAGTTTCTTTATCCTGTATTTCAAAGTTCTTCAAATTATCTTATTCGTTTTTTTTAAAACCATATTTAGTGGTTTGGCATGGATGACGTAACTAATCAAAAACTTCAGCTAAGATTGTCTTCAAAAGGTGCTTTCGGTTTAAAGAATTCTAGAGCAATCAAAACGCTAATTAGCTGTTATTAGTATGGGAAAATAAATTTACAAAAACTATATGGGACTTCTATCTTCGAAAAAATGATCTTGTCAATGTTCTATAGATAATACTTGTAAGAGAATCTCATTCATAAATAACAAATACTATAAGTAACATTTTTCTATTTGGCCCTAATCACAAACTGACTACTCCGACACAACGAAAAGCACGCGAGAAAACTTGAATGACCGGTTTGGTTTGGTTTGGTTATATTAACGTCCTGTTTGAAGCAACACTAGGGCTATTTTGGGACGGACCTCGTAATTTTGAACCGCGGTCAGATGACGAGGACGACACTTGAGCTGGCACCCTCCTCTCCACACCACACCACACCAACGGGAGGACGTTTGGTCATGACGGATTTAAAGTGCAACAGACCCCCTTACACGACGGTTCTTCGGTGGAACTTGAATGACCGGACTGCCCAACAGCAACACTGACGGGAATGTGGTTAAGTCCCAAGAACCATCACCGGCCACGGTATAACCCTTCCCTAAGGAAGTACGTCCCTCATTGATGGAAGGAGCGGGACACTCACCTTTTTGTGTACCCACAGGGTGGCGAGAACCAACCACCATGCCGGAAGCTTATCCTCAATTACGAAGTGACCCCCAGCGTGGAAGTGTGCTAATTAGTAAAATGAAAGTAGTTAACTTGCAGTGACAATTACGAGCCCCCAGGGGGGGGGGACTTTTTTTATTATTAATATCCTTATTAAATCTCTGTCCGTGTATACAAAACAAAAAATACCAGTTATTAAACAGAATATTATAAGAATGAAATTATTAAGTATCTGACAAAAAAAGGGGGTATTTTTTTTTAGCTCACCATCTGTATATAACACATAATTCCGGCTGACAAAATGGATATCACAGCCATCAAGTTAGGATTGCTGGATGCTAAATCGCTCAATTACAGCGTTTCGGAACCTCACATTGTCACCACACTGCCAGATATGAAATGCTTTTATCGGGGGCACAAAGCCACAGGATGACGAAACTACGCATGATTAATGGCATAGATAGCCACAGTGCGCTTGACCAAATGTTGGCATGCCATCAATATGCTTCGCATCGTGAATATTATTCATGGCGATAAGGGTTAATCTCCATTCTTCATTTATGCGGCTGCAGATTAGAGCTTCGATAACTTTGAATGTTAACAATGTTGTAAATTTCGGTAGGTGAAAATATTTATATTAATATAAATAAATAAATATATTTACATTAACATAGTAAAACTACTCACAATGAATTTTCCTTAGAACAAATAGCATTAGCATTTTCGATATGACAACTTGCCCATTCTTGGGCGTGTTTAAGCAAAATTCGTAAAATATAGAAACTTATCTCATTTCTTATTGAAGCTATATCAATGTATAAAACTTCCATTTAAGTTTAAGTCAGGTTTTTTGTATCGAAATTCAGTTTAGACAAAGACTGCGCGTCACAATTCCCACCTATCGGAAGTTAGTTTCTTAGTTACAGTAACGTCCAGTTTTAAAATCAACACTATGGCTGTTTTGGGATGGATCTCGTAATTTTGAACTGGGGTCAGATGACGAGGTAGACACCCGAGCTGGAACTGCGCCTCTCCAAACTTCCACATCAAACCAGAGGGGGGACATTTAGTCCTGACGGATTTAACGTCGTGCACCATAGCCGCTTACACAACGGTTCTTCGGTGGAATCAGGTCTAGAACCTGAAACCCTCGGGTCTCAAAGATAAGACCTTACCACTAAGCCACCCCTTTCCGGAAAAGAGTGAAGGTTCAAATCTAACTCAGACTAATCTACTATGAAATTCGTCAACATTTGTAAAGAATAACAAATGTCGTCCTCTTGATTCCAAAGATTTTATTTGAATTTATCAAAAAGCTGTTTTTAATCTGAAATTTTTGGTCAATAGGCTTTTTATGAATGATTTAATTCTGTAGGTAATTTAAAAACACAAATATTTTTTGTGTGAAATAAAATTCATGAGTGGAAAAAAAAATATTCAGTAATCCCCTCCTTTCAAACATTCTTTGGTTCACAGTTCACAAATTACTAAGGCAACAACGAATTTTTCTTTCCGGAAACTACACTATAAACAACCTAGGTGTACTATTTTTTTATTTCTTTTTCCTTTGAAATTACCTTTTCAAACTAAATTCAAAGGTCGAAGGCCTTATCGAAACGATAGCATAATTAAAAGAAAACAGAATAATCATCACAGGGACCACCGAAAACTTCACCCATACATCTTTTAACATCGTCTGTGGTCGGTGACCACCCCTCCATCATCGACGACTAATGACTAGGGCTTGCTTCGCTAATTCCACTAATTAGCTATTTATCCATTGATGACCATACCGTCCATCATCAGACATCCACTGTCGACCCCCTTCTCTTCCACCCCACCCCCGTGTGATCGGTGTATACTAATTAAACAAGCGTGTCTTCCGGAGCAGCGGCCAGTGGACCATTGGATTAAGGCCGACTTCCCTAATATCTGAATGCTGCTGCGGATTAAAATTGGGTAGTGGTCATCGATTTACGCTTTGTTTGTTTCATTTCCATAATTACCGCCAAAAGGAAATTTTCCGTCTTAATTATACGCGTTGCTGGCTTTCGTTGAGGGAATGAGGAATTTATGGATGATTGTTGAGAGGCTAGTGCGGCAGATTGTGAGGGGAGTGTAAAATGTGGGGAGTTTTCAATGGAAATTTTCCATTGGAGGCAAGGAAGTAATTAAGAAAAGTAATTACATACAGTAGTGCGAAAGGCAGGGATTAAAGTGTAAACTTTTATTTCGGTAATTAGATTGTTTTGGGATATTATGAACCAGTCTTTTTTTATATATATTTTAATATGTGCAACTTTCGGGTGAGGTATTTATACGGTATTGCACACGCTAAGACTAATTAAAAAACACGCGCATAAAGAATTTTATTCAAGACTAATAATCAGAATTATTTGGTGAGAAAAAAATCAGACAGCTGTTATAAAGTATACCACTAAGGCATGAATAAACCAGAGTCACAATATCTGACATAGAATGGGATTAAGACTGATAATATGGGGGGAAAGGGGAAAGTAACATGAGAGATCCAAAAAGTCATTAACGGATTTCAAGGCTTTAAGCAAACATAAATAAGTCATTTTTACAAAATAATATAGGGATGTACATATCACTTTAGGTGACTAGTCCTTTGAATACATTGCTTAAATAAGTCAATTTTACAAAAAAATATAGGGGTCTGCATATTACTTCAGGTGACTAGTCCTTAGAACATATCTTAAATGCTTCAAAAAGTTAATAATGCCGCATCCTATTCGCTATTACAATTGCAAAGCTACATACGATTTATAATATTCATACATTTATACTCTTTTGAATCTGTATTCATCAAATTTATGACACATACTTTAGTAGTCTTTGATAAATTTGGCCCAAAATTTCATACAGATCTAATTTTGATGCAAGCCCCACATGTGAAATTCGATATGTCTTTTTTAATTACATTTTTGAACTACGGGGATCACATACAAAAAAGCATACAAATGCAATTTCCAAGAATAATTCTTAGGACTCAACTGCTACCTTTTATGTATGCTTTGTAGACGGTAAAATTAAAAAAGGCAGAATATCATTTATCAGACCATTTCTGTCGTGTCAGCTACCTTCTTCCACCGGGGATCATTTACCTTTCGATACGTTTTTAAATGGTTAAAAGATCTCGACAACGATAAACCAGGTCTCTACCTATTTATTTAAAGGCTGGAATGCAACGAGGAGGCCAGGTAGATTCTTGATTTGAGGTATTTTTCGGCAACATTGTAACACTCGCTTTCTTATCAATCGACCGAGAAACCGGTTCAGGGGAAGAAAGTCAAGTTCAGGCCACATTGTGAGTCGTGCTTTTCCACAAAAAGACTCCTTCCTGCCCTTTTCTTGCTAATATCTCATCCATATGCAAAGGAACGATCCGCACAAAAGAAACTCATCTAACGTAAACATGTTTAGGGAAGGAGAAAAAACGTTTAAAGAGTTCAGTGACATTTTCAGTCTCTTTTTTTGATGGAAGGAGATGAATCAAACCTCGATTGAAACAAATTATCAAGCGACCCGGATAATGGATTCTTTGTAGCGAAAAAAAGACAATATTGCAGAGGGTGTGAGAGTTTAATATTCATGTAAACGACTTTTCAACATTTATGAATCAATAAATAGTGTTCATACTAAATTAGTCAATGACGTAATCGAAGATAATTTAGGGTGACTCGAGTAATTACAAAATCGCATTTTTAAATACAATTTATAAAACTCGGGAAATAACAAAATTTTGTATTTTTTAAAGAATTCGAATAAAATTTAAGCATTAATTAGAGAGCTAACACCAAATTTGAAACTTTCTATTCAAACAGACTAAAAATAATTTAGGGAGACTCTAGTAATAAAAATTTGTATTTTTAAATACAATTTATAAAACTCAAGTAAAAGAAAAATTTGTATTTCATTTTCAAATAATTCGAATAAAATATAAGTATTAATTAGAGAGCTTGGGACTTTCTATCAGACAATTTGAATCTTGACCACGGTAATCTTGAATCAGATTACCGTGTAATACAAAGAAAACTAAACAGATTTTATTTAAAAGACTAAGTGAAATTTAGTAACTTGTTTATAGATAAGAAGAGCTTTCCACTTTTTCTCTACTTGCGATTTCACTTTTGAATCCGAAAAATTTCGTCATAGCATAGCAGAACTAGATTTAAAAGAGACATTAAATCATTAATACTCGAAAGAACACTAAACGGCGAATAGGAGAAACAAAACAATTACAATTTTCAAACGCAGTGAAATGACCGATGAATCGGTGTTCCTTTTACAAACTTCTCTATCATAACAAGTAACACAGCTGATTGTTCACTCGATTTATTTAAGGGGCAGCAAGTTCGCGATCACCAAGTATTCTTTTAGGATCGAATCTCGCATCTACGAAATTTTCGATCGTGAAACATATATTATCAATAGGCCATTGTGGAACGGCATATAAATAACGAATTATTTAACAAATTTCAAGGAATTATTATTATTATTAACAAGGAATTATTATTATTATTATTATTAACAAGGAATTATTATTATTATTATTATTAACAAGGAATTATTATTATTATTATTATTAACAAGGAATTATTATTATTATTATTATTAACAAGGAATTATTATTATTATTATTATTAACAAGGAATTATTATTATTATTATTAACAAGGAATTATTATTATTATTATTAACAAGGAATTATTATTATTATTAACAAGGAAATTATTAAAATTTCCTTATAAATGCTTAAGTATCTAATGTCAAAAATTTTAGAGTTCTTAATTTTAAATTAAACAATTCCTCTTGCAACCGCGACTACATTTAGAAAGCAATTGACGAAAACTATCTTTAAAGCTTTTACATATCAATCTAAGAATTAAATTCTTGATCAGAAAAAAAAAATAACACTGGCCCAATTGAAAACAAGAAATGGCTATCATCATTTTTATAAAATATGGGAATAAAGAAAAAAACCTAATGACAGAAAAGATAGATATTACCAAGATGCTAAAAAGGGCATTTTCGTCTACCAACATTTATAAAATTATTGTTGGCAATCAGTTTTCAAACATTTGAAGAAAAAAATCTTTTTCTGGACCGATACACTTGAATTGAGTTGAGTTGTAGTTTAATACTAATACTTGCTTTCAACCTCTGAGCGCAAGTTTCTTCGTACCTTTTAGATGCAAAATATAATAAAGAGTTGAGTTTGCGATTAATTAGATCTGAAAGATAAAGAAGAAATAAAGAAGTTCAAAACTTTGTTTTTGATATGCTTTTCCTTTTTGTTCTTAACAAAGAAATATAATTACACCAGCGCATTTATGAGCTAAGAATTTGTTATAGGTATTCCTGATAGATCTTTTATACGTTTTGACAAAAAATATCTTTTATAGATAAAAATGGGGAAAAGTTTTGAAATTTTAAAAATAATTACAAACCAAAAGATTCAAAAGGAACTTCATTTAACAAAATTTTTGTATAAACATAACAACTGCCTATCAAATCTCTAATAATCTTAACCCTTTCTAGGGCCGTGGGAAGTATGCTTCCCACCAAATTTATCAATCTTTGTATGAAATTATGTAGGTTGGCATAAGTTCTGACAATTTTTTTTTTTTTTTTTTTTAGAAAGACAGAAACTTAGACGCTTCAGTTCTTTATCTCAGACAGAATGATGTGTCTTGATTTGTTACTTAATTATTAACTAAATTAATTAATCAAATTAAATTTATCTAATAAGCTCTAATCCCTTTTCTTATTCTAATTTCAAGCCTCAAAATATTTTAACATAATATGACTAGAAAAAAATGGACCTTTAAAGGGTTAAAATAGAGCATTACATTTTCATAAAATACTTATATAAGCAAAAAATAATAAAGTATATAACATTAAGTTATCTTGATTAAAATATATGCTTCAATATCAGAGATTAAGTACTTTTCTTAAACTTAGAGTAAAGAGTGGCTATATGATTATCTCGGAAATTTAACTAAAAAACATTTTAAGTTTGCTAGAATAAAGTTTAAGAATAAATTGAAAAATAATCATCGAATGCCACATATTTACATGATAGTAAATTTAGAATTCATGCGAAAATTTTCTAGTACACATTTCTTAGACATTTCAATAAATACAGCTAAAATAAAGGAAATCTTTTTTAAACAGCAAAGAAATAATTAGTTATTACAGTAACATTTAACAGAAATAAATTATAACATTTTGAGCATCACTGCATAAACAGAATAGCTGCAGTATCACTATGATATGTTTGCAATAGCTGCATTATCACTGATCTCATCACACAACAGAAAGCAATTCCAATCGTAATTGCAATTAGCAGCACACGGCCCGTAAATGAAATGCAAGTTAATGTCTCCAGCATCACGTGAATAAAATCCATTTCTATCCACGTGAGACTGCAATAACAGTTCTTTACTTCATTACGCAAATGGGTCTTTACTTAAACAAATATGTTTTATCTCAAAATAAAAGCAGCTGTTTTTTTCCCTTCACTTCCTCGCAAATATTTTTTGCTAACTACATCAGCCGCCATACACAAGGAAGAAGAAAAAAAATCGTCTGGATATGAAAAACGCATTCGATTTCAAGTGATCGCGTCATTTCGTTCCTCGTAGAGAGATTTTTCCGATTAATATTAAATTAACCTCGGTCAGGAATTTTTCCATTTCTTCACTGCAAGAATTAATATTTGATTTTGGCTGCCGCTTTTACAAGGACCGGGCATTTTAATTATTCACTGTTTCTTCGCTAGCGCTGCCTTCTTCTCATAAGAGCGATTCTGCAGGAAAGAACGCTGCCACTTGCAGAGTCTTAATCTTGGAAGAAAAGATCTGTTGCGGAACCAAGATTTCTTAGAAAAGAGATGGTTTATTTTTATATTTTAGGTAAAAGAGCTATTGAATGAAGCGTAAATTGTTTTTCTTTGCGTGTTATCCTTTTTGGCACATGTAATTAGGAAGTATGATAAAATTAATTTTAGTTTTGGGTAAAATCTACTCTAAATTACTTTATTTTAAAAATTATTATTCTTGAAAGCTTTGCAACAAAAATTCCGATTTCATTTAAGAAGAATGTTTGGAAATATGGATATTGTTCGTATAGCATGCGTGCACAGCAAGTTACAGTTAAAATGTATTCTACTAACGGTTCTTCCAACTGAAAAAAGAAACAAATAAATCCGTGCATACATATTTTATTCACTAATTTAACCCTTTGCACCCGGAAAGTGCCTCTCACTCACCATTCAAGACGGTGCATCATTTTGACGTTTCATTTATTTATTTGTTTCTTTTTAATTTTTAAAAACTACCTAAAGAGTGATAAGATGATGTAGACTAATTTTTCGGTAAAAGTCAACTTAAAATTATAATAAATATTTTTTTCATGGCAATAAGCAAGTTCTTGTTCTAGCTCAATAATTTTGCATCGAATTATTTTTCCGAGAGCAAAGGGTTAACCATCCATCTAAAGTAGGGCTAAAAGCCCTACAGAATATAAAGACAAACCTACAATCATATTATGGATTTGAAATTCACTATTTTAAACTTTATATGGATGGATATTATTTTAGTTAGTGAAAAGAAAACAATAGCAAAATGTTGTACATCAGATCTCTTATTCAATAAATGACGTAAAAATAAAGAAAATCATTAATGTTTTTTACCCGTATTGTTTAGCAAAAACATTCAAACTCGAAATCTGCATTACAATTGCTCCCCATTTGTACAAATGCGTCCATTTAATGGTTCAGTTCAGCTCAGTGGTATTAACCTCGTATTTTGAATAATCACGGAGATTAATTTTGGAAAGAACCAAGTAATTTTGAGTCAGATGATGAGACAGCACCTGAGCTGGCACCCCCTCTGAACCTTCGCATTATAACAGCAGCACAACGACATTTGATAACGACTGGTTCAGCATGCGGCATACAAATTGTTTGCCAACGGATTCTAAAACCCTCCTCGCTTTTGCTCATGCGTTAGGATGGGTTTAATTCGCCAAAATAGGGGTGAGAGGAAAGGAGGAAATATTTACAATTAACAATAAAGTAAATTCCGGAAATGTCACGCATGCTTCCGTGTCATCCCTTAGTGAGATAGAACCACCGAAAAGTGGTCGTCTCAGAATATCGAAACGTCACGGACGAACAGTATACGTATAGGAGTTCTACTTTGGAATCCACTTTCGATCACAGAACCCGAAGTCCAAACTTTACCACTAGGCCACTGCAGCACAGTTCATTTAATAGAATAAAATGAAATATTTTAATGAAATATTTCACAAAATAATTTTGCTTTCACTCATTTCTGCTTAATACTTAGCTATAATCAGGATTTAAAAGTTATGATATTTTGATTAATGATGTTTTAATTATCATAGATACTTTTATAATACATATCCTCATGAATATTAACTCATTTTTTTAGCACACTACACTTTAATTTTACAAGTAATATAACAATATTTATGTTCCTCCATACTATAAACCAAACAGTTCAATTAATGTTACGAAGCTCTGAGTATTGATATATTAAGACATACAATACATTAAGACACAAATATGTATCTTAATGACCCATTCTATTAGAAGAATTGTGTTTCTGGAAATTATTTAAAACAATTTTACCATGCCAAAAACACAAAACCAAAGGAAGCAGATTAGCATCTGCAGCAGACTACTTCAGATAAATCGCATACACTGCACAAAAGTCCCAGAAGTGCGATGGTCAGCCAAATCTTGCAAACTCGGAGCACAAACTCTGCAGAACAATGCCTCACCCTCCCTTGGCCGACAATCCATCGCTCAGTGCCTCTTCCCTTTGCATGGGCGAGTAGATAGAGGCAGATGGTCCATTCGGATATGATGGTCATTTACTCGGACCATCGCGGAAGTCGTGGAGCAACTCCGCAACGGATAGCCATCGCAGTCAGGGGAGAGGGGTCATCAGACGCGAATTTCGAACCATTTCCTCCCCTCCTTGGATGGATTACACTTCCCTGGCCAGCTCGGAGATAAAGGGTTGTTGTCAATCACGGAAAGTGAGACCACAGATAACCACTGGTGGGGGAGGGGGGGAAACGGAATAATTGGACGATTAACTGCAGCTATGCAGATTGCCCGGGCAGATACCATGGTAAAAAGGGGTTTTGGAACGCGGTAAGTTGCAGCAGAAACCGTTTGGGGAGGCTTTTGTTCAGTTATCTGACCACTACAATCGTGATTGGGTCGTTTGTTGTACAAATTTTAAATAAACACACCCTTTATAGAAGATTGCCAAAAGTTTCTAAGAAATACGGATATGAAACCAAGAAAATTTAGTAGTATGAAAGAAAATTATAACATTTTAGATACAAAGAATTTTTCTTAATCGCATTTGTTATAATTATACCTACATTCGTATATACTTCAAATATATGATTTTACGTCATCAAGATGAGGTATTAAAATCAAGCAAATGATGTTTAGGGTCCTGTTTTAGAATAGAACAATTATTTAAAAAAGCAATGATAAGTTGCAAATCTCATGAGTAACTGGAAGCTGTTAACATAAATTTTCAGTCCAGTTTTAAGTTTTATTTTATTTTACAGATAACTATTATTAGGTTTGTTATGTTTGGTGCGGCAGTGTCAAATTAACTTTAAAGTTGCGGCAGTGCTTTAGTCATTAACCCTTTAAAGGGCCATATTTTTCTAGTCATATGTTAAAATATTTTTAGGCTTGAAATTAGAATAAGAAAAGGGATTCATTTAGCTTATTAGATAAATTTAATTTGATTAATTAATTTGGTTAATTAATAATTAAGTGACAAACCAAGACACATCATTTTGTGTGAGATAAAGAACTGAAGCATCTAAGTTTCTGACTTACTAAAAAAATTTATCAGAACTTATACAAACCTACATAATTTTATACAAAGATTGATAAATTTGGTGTGAAGCATACTTCCCACGGCCCTAGAAAGTGTTAAAGTGATAACTACAAAAAAAAAAAAAAAAAGATAATTAGATGAATAAAATTCGGCACACGCATTTAACATCTACAATTAAATCATCAATCAAATTTTAAGTCAATTCCAGTTAGAAGTTGACTGTCTTCAGTCTGTACTTTCAGAAACATAATCACGATAACTCAGAAATATAATAAATTTAATGTATTAAATTTCGTATGGGATTTTGTGAAGTGTAGCTTTATAACAAATTTCTGTTTCAATCGATTGAAGTAAAAAAACTCATTTAAAATACAGATTTGATTTCCGGATGTTATTAACCGCATGGCAGAGCTAAATCACCAAATAACTCGCCAAAGATGGCACAATAGATTCATTAAAAATGCTAAAATCACGCTAAAGGTTAATATTTCTAAACTATTGCACGCCAATGCCATGCAATGTGTTCTTGAAATAACAATTTTATAAGATATGCGAGAAAGTTAAGGGAAGACCACTTCCACTGGGTTCCACAACGTGCATGCTTGTATTATCATATAACGTGTCTACTAAAGGTAAAATCAATCGCAATATTTTACAATAAATCTAGAAATACAAATAATTTCTAGCATTCAAATTAAACTATTAAGAACATAATGCAAAAAATTAGATATCAAAAGAGTACAAATCCACATAAAGAAAAAATAAAATAAAAAATTCTAGCCAAATTCAATGAATCCAAAACAGATTATACATTGCGAATATATATATTGCACGATGGAATAGATTTTCACTAAATTAAAAACAACAAGACTTTTTGAGCATTTTTATAAAGTCGAAGAAAGTCCTGCTACTAAACAGACGATACATTTTTTTTTCTTTTTTTCTAAAACATAATTTCATTTTTAACACCTTGTGGGCATACCAAACAAAGCGAAGAAACAAAAAGGCACATCAATTTCCACCGCGGCAACAAAGAAATTCAATAAAACACCTAAATCTAGTTTACAGCAAAACTGACAAAAACAGCCAGTGATCCTGTTTTTGTGCCACCCTTTCCTTTTTAATGTAACATCCACATTGGATGTCAAAAGAAGAAAGAACATTATCTTATCCAATCGAGAAAGATTATTTGCAGCGACGCCTAGGAAATCTGGCGGTTTATCGTGCGGAAAAGATTTCCAGAAGGATACGTTCGGGCTGTCACCCGACAATATCGTCGGGCCACTGGCAGCGGAGACCTTCATGTCAGCGCCTTGACACGCCGTGAACTTCTGGTTTTCCAATATGTGGGTTTCTGGAGAGGTGAAATGCTGCTGCCGGAACTCTTTTATTCGCTAGAAAATGGAGAAGATATGAATTTTTCGTCTCTCAAATGCTGTAGAGGAGGAGGAGATCTTAAAGGAGGCAGAGCAGAAAACAGTTTTTTTTCTCTTTTTTTTCCCCTAGCATAAAAGAGTTATGGGAATTCAATTCCAATCGATTCTTAAAACTAGTTTCTTTACGATTTGTTGATTTAAAGCTGTAAACCCAAGTTATATACAAATTTTAAACTTGAAATAATAAATTATTCCATAACGTTATTTAGAGATAAGTAAGTAAACAGGCCAACATCAGAAACTGGATACGAGGTTTCATTAATGTTTCTTGGCTCAATTCATAAGTAAAATGCTAAATAGCCGCTTTCGATGACTAGCTGTTCGCGTACAGTATTAATACAATAATTTAGTCATGTAAACCAATTTTGATGATACATATCATAACAAAAGAAAGTTATAATCATCTGAAAACATGTTGTTTTGGTTTGAGGTTTTTGAAACCTCAAAATAAGTAGGCAGGAAATGAAAGATATGGATCATGTAAAAAAATAATGTTCTCACATGATAACTTGAAATTTGTGATAGCAGATTTCAATTTTACATTTTTTTTTAAAAAATTCGGCTTGTACAGTAAACATACATTCTAATAAGTTGCCTGCATTTGAAAAATGGCGAAATTAATTTGCGAAATCGCTCGTTGTTTGTCGAGGCTGGAGGCTTCACTAAATTAGCATTTTGGGATAATTTAAAAAGTGGGTGATGGTGACCATTGATGACGTATTTAAAAACCATAAGATTTCATATGAAATGAAATTCAGAGAAATCGATATAGTGATTGTCGTTGAAGGAATATTTGTTGAGAAATTTTTTCTTAGATGGTGTACAGTAAAGTACAGATAAAAAATTAGATATGATGGGGATAAACAACCACTGATGACGTATCCAAGGGTAATGAGGAAGGTTGTGATAGTCTGATGGTAAGTTCTCATCTTCGGGACACGAGGGTTTCAGATTCGAGATGGATTCTACTGAAAAAACGTCGTGTAAGCGGGTCTGGCATACATTAAATCCGCCGAGACCAAAAATCCTCCGTCTGGTGAGGTGTAAAATTTTGGAGAAGGGAGGGTCAGCTCAAGTGTCCTCGTCATCTGATCGCATTTTCAAAATTACGTGGTCCGTCTCAAAATAAGCCTAGTGTTGTTTTAAAAGGGGACGTCAGTACATAACTAAACTAAGGGTAATGAATTTTTTATGGAATGTTTAATAACGAAATTATTCAGTGGTTGGTGCTAAAAGGGTCCTGATTATTTTAATGTCATTGACAAAAATAAGTAAAGTATTTCGTTTTCCCATTTTGCTATAGGTACTTTTCAAAATCAGGTTAAAATAATTTCTGAATTCGGTGTACCAAATAAGTTTATTAAAACGACATTGAAATTTCTCCCTCTCTCTGAAACTCCACTACGTTTTTTTTTTTTTTTTTTTTTTTCTATTTTTTTTAAAGAATACATTTTATCTATAAAGTAATTTGAAAAAATTTTCTTACGTAGACCAAATTAAAAAAAATTTAAATCACAATCAGTCGTATTAATATTAAAAATACCCCCCAAATCAATTTTTCGAAAATATACAAATATATAAAAGAAGTAAAATATTTCTTTTTCCCATTTTGCTATAAATAATTTTCAAAGTCAAATTAAAAGAATTTCTAGACTCAGCGTACAAAAAAAGTTTACTAAAATTTCTCTACGATTAAAAAAAAAAAAAAAAAAAAAAATGCCTCGCTCATGCAAGTAAACGCAACAAACATTGAAAAATTCGAAACACCGAAAATTCTATTTCTCAAATCGAAGCCAAAAAGGTTTTCCACATTACAATAATGGCTAAAAATTGTCGCCTATCAAATAGGTCTTTACATTTTCCAAACCAGGACGCTTCAATCGCAAAAGGACATGCTTCAGAAATCGTACTAATTCATCAGATCCAGAACGTTGAAAAATGCATTACATTTCTCCATACCATACTTATTACTCTCTCACAGAGAGAGAGAGAGAATCACCCTCATTTCTAACTCCAAAGCGATTAATAATTCAGCAAGGCTATCTGATCCATTACAGCGGACTCCATAATCTCGCCAAACCAATGACTCGAATCTAAATAAATATTAATGAACATTATTTCAGGCTCTGCACCACATGTATGTAGTATTCTTACAGGATTTCCAAATTTAACGTTCATCAACGCTGAACTTAAAAGACGCGGGAAGGACTGTCGTCTTGAAAAGTAATGAAGTTTGCTGCTACAACACTGATGAATCTTTCAGTCAGTTGGGTTTTAAAAGTGTATTCAATTCATTGGGAAAAGAGGCGGGATCCGTTTAAAAGCGAAAATGCACTGGAAAGGAAATGAATTAATATATTTCGCCATTTGTTAACATTTGGAGATTGGGAATGAAGTTTATTTTCATATGCGATGCGCTGCGATTTGAAGCGGTTTATTAAGGATTGTTTGCAAAAGAGATTTTCACAATCTCAAATATCAGGAATTTCCTATTATATTTCAATCTTGTTTTAAAAAAATATCGAATCAAATGTTCCGTGTATATACGAAAGGAAATTGCTATTTGAATGGAAGTAATTTATGCGAAAGTATTTGAAATTTTATATACATTAACCGCCTTCAGGGACTAGTTATACGTCCACAATATTAATAGCATTCATTTAGTAATGTCAACCCATTTTGATGAATTACCCCCTACTATATCATAAGACGGAATAGTATTTTAAATTATATTTGCAGAATAAATATCGAGCATTCTAACTAACTAGGGAACTCAGTAATATCTAGGATAAGTTAAAAAGATTTATTTTGCGATATACCTCAAAAATAGGAAGTAGAGGATTCAATCTTCCATTAATGACGTATGTGATGAGCTTTCCTATGAAATAAAAATTCGTCGGCAGAATCATGGCATAGCTGGAAGTTGTGAACTTTTAAATAAAATAAAATAAAAAATCACAGAAATCGGAAATATTACTGGATGATTAATTTCTTAGTTTTCTTAATAATTTTAAATGCAAATATTGTGTATTTTATATAAGGATACGTTTTAGCAAAAAATAATTAGAAAATTTTTTCAAAACATTTTTACGAGATAAACTTTACTTAAAATATTCAAAATATCCACATAGTATTTCATGCATTAAACTCAATATATTATGAAGTAGAGAGAGTACATAGCATATTTGCACCGTAAAGTGAAGAAAAGAGAAAAATGACTATTTTCATGAATTTGTTTTTCCTTCTCTATATAAATGAATTGTATGAAAAACAATTTGTATAAATGAAACTTGATTCAAGGTCACAATTCTGCCTCTTATTTACATACGTTTACATACATCGCGCAACATTTAATAAATAACCCAATTTTTTTAATGTAAAAGTCACTAATATCACAATCCGTAGACATAAATAACAATTGTTTCATATAGTGTTTATGTATATGCTTTCAATGAGAACATGCATATACCTATATATGCCACGATTTAAAGCAGGAAATTAATAGAAAAACTGTGTCCATCAATCAATAATTTTACACATAAGATAATAAATAGACAGTGCATTGTTTGTTGACTTGGGAATTATGGAAGAAAGTGGGGGCACTTAATTCATATAATCAATGAATAAAAAAAGAATCAGAGTATAACTCTGTTTCAATAGCATCGAAGAAGCTAT